>NC_056731.1:753063935-753108935 GCF_019279795.1 Protopterus annectens
AATGAGACATATATGTCCTATAGGGCTGCCACCTTTCCAAATGGCCAAAGTGGGACCTGCTCTGTAGAAATGTCAGCCATGCATAGTACAGAAATATACATATTAGCACAAATCAAAGCTTAGTCTAGCAGCAGTCAAGTTGCTTATGCTACTTCACATAACATATCAACGTGTCATGTATACAATAACTGTTACATGCAACTATTACAGACACGTAGAATATAATAATGTCCTCTAATCAGAACTTTTGCTATGGCTAGAGTATTCTCGCATGACACATATGCCTAATGAGGGACTGTCCCATGCAAAGTGGGAAAGGTGTTTCTCCTAGAGTCTCACATCGGCCAATCTAAAAGGTGGAAAAACCTACAATAGGTATGCGGTAGCATGACCCGGCAGAGAGATGCATTTTCCAAAAAACATTTACATGTCAGCATTGCAGAGTATCGGCTCCCATGTATCAGCCAGATGGGAGCAGATTGTATGAGGAACACGCATATAATATGATTATGTCACTGGACAGGCCGCCGATTCCATACAGTCGAACGCCTGCCGTTGCCTAATGGTTAATCGTACCCGATACTGTAATCATGTAGTCCGATGTAATAGGCATCACAAGGGATTGCGCCCACCCAACGTGAGTGACAAATGTAAGCACAAATGTCGGTGTACGTGCAAGTGAGTGAGTGAGCGGGTGTAAGCGTGTTTGTCTACCAGTATGCGAGTATTGCACTGTTAAAGAAATGTGGAGTCTAAACAAGTATAAGGAGCTGTAACCAGAGGTCAGTAGTGCTTAACACCATGCAAACCCATGCACAACTGCTCCCACCTGCTGGAATGTGCCTTACCCACTCCATATCCAAAGACGTTGTTCTGGCCGCAAACAAAGAACTGTCCTTTGCATGTGTTGGCAGCAATACCTGCACACACAGCTCATGTGAATTACAAATACACCATGGCATATATACAGACAATAGACAGTACCACACACATACCATACAGCACAGTCATCCAACAGTATAGCAATGTACTGGCAGATATGTCCCGACCACTGGTGTTTGCAGACCTGGCCGTCCTGTGTTTCAGTGTGTGAGCATGCCCAGTATGACTGTTACGCATGTTGTCGACTGACATTACCATCATACCTTCATGTGTTTGAGCATGCCCAGTATGGTCAACTGGATTGCATGTGTCACATGTCCAGATAGTCAGTACTGCGGTGCCGACCCCTGCATTGTACACTGACAGGTGGCATGCTGTGTCTGCAGGGTAGCGAACGGTCATGTGGTATTGACTGTTGCTACATTTCTGCACAGCTTGGGGGGACATCCAACTGTATCCACAGTCCTACACAGCACCGGGGATGGTGCACATGACTCTCACATGTGTACGTTGGAAGGGGGGCACAGCTGACAGTTGTACACATTTGCTACTACTGTACTGGTATGCCAGGTACTCCATTTCAGTGTGTGGACCTACCTAAATTGCTGGTTGGAGGCATACCAGTGTATGTCAGATCCTAGCTTTAATTACCAGCATAGTGGTTTCAGATGTCCTAGCCTTCACAACCTACATCCAACTGCCTGGCCTGCTGTAGTCTGTGTGTGTGTCTGTGAGGGAGGGTTGGGGTCATCCATTGGGCATATCCAGAGGCCATTATATAGCATTTGTCTGTATTGGTCTACACCTGTCCAGCTGTATGAGACTTGTGTGAGCGCTGTATGGACACACATGATGATCAGCCCATAACCTGCAGTGGGTTACTACACCCTGTGTACTACTGGCTACTATTGTGACCCCAGTATGTGCTACAGATGTCATGGTGCCACTATGGATGTGTACTGTCTGCTGCCCTAACAGTTGGCCACCAAATTCCCTTGTATGCTCACATCCATACCATAGCTACAGGTAAATACACATTCTAATACAACTGCCATTTGGTAGGTTGATTGACTTACCTTGGGGGTGTTCCAGACCTGAGGATAGTGCTGGAGGGCTGCCAATGTTGGGTGCACACAGTGCACTTCCTATACACAGCTGGGCACAGGTAGTGTCATGTTTGGCATCCAGTGTACTGTCTCTGCGAGTCAGAGAGGGTGAAATTCCCTGGGTACCTACTGTGTCAGTGCATATGCCATGTGTTGCCTCTTTACCAAGGGCAGGTCATACTGTGCATGCCTCCTTTTGCCTACTGGGTCCAGCTCAGGTAGTTCCTCCTCCAAGTCACACTGTGCCTGTACAGGCCTTGGCATTGGTGGGGGGCTGTGTGGCCCTGCCCCATGCCGTTCCTGCTGCAACTGTTACCGCAGGATCAGATTGTGTAGCATAGCACATACCAT
Source organism: Protopterus annectens (assembly GCF_019279795.1). NCBI lineage: Eukaryota > Metazoa > Chordata > Ceratodontiformes > Protopteridae > Protopterus > Protopterus annectens. Next base: position 753,066,275 of record NC_056731.1, read on the forward strand.
AACAATTTGGGTGCATGTAGCTGGTGAATACTGCAAGGCTCCACTGGATGTGTCCAGACACCAGAACCGTGACCTGAGCATACCAAATATATGCTCAATTATATGCCTTGCCTGTGCGTGTGCCACATTATGGTGTAGTTGTTAGGTGTGTGTGCATTGCTGATGGGTATCATCAGCCACAACTCCAGTGGTTACCCAGCATCCCCCACTAGGAGACTGTAGGGGATGTCCATATTGGCAAAGGTGTGGTACAGCTGCATCAAATGCCATATATCGGAATCATCATAGCTTCCAGGGCAGACAGGACACACATTCAGTTTAATGCCCTGGCCATCGCATACAGCCTAGCTGTTGGAAGGTATGCCCCTGCAGTTAATGTTGGCCCTACCCCGCTCACCGGGTGGTGCTTTGATGTGTACATGCATGCAGGCTATAGCACCCAGTACCCCAGGGTAGTCTGCCATTTGGTGGAAGAGACGCATATTGCTGGTCAACAAATCACGTGTGTTGAGGAGATGTACGTGCTGACTGGCATGTGGTGACATGGCGTTTGTGAACTGGTGCAATACTCTGGATGCAGATGCCTGTGAGATCCCCATGATATCCCCAGTTGTGCTTTGGGAGGTACCTTTGGCTAGTATACCTAGGCCAACACATACCTTAGTATCCACTGGGATGTGTTTCCCTCAGCCTGTTCGGTGTGTCAGGTGTGGCCAGCACAGCTCAACAAGCTGCTGTAGGAGGTCTCTGTCCACCCCATAGCGCTCCACTATCTCCAGCTCATGTAGCCCCTGGTAGGTTACCCTGGGTCTATAAAGTCTTATGTCACCTCACTAAGGGTTGTTCGGCAGAATTCACATCCTCACCACCCTCAGCCTCCTGCACATATTGGTCTATGTTGCCTGCTGCAGCCCTTCTCATTTGGTTGGATTGTGTCGAGAAATGTCCCCGCATGTATACACCGGTGGTGTAGAGTGTGGAAGAAACCTGTGTGTATGGTGCTTGCTCACTTTACCGTAGTGTTCTGGGGCAGGCTGCTGTAGGAGGTCTCTGTCCACCCCATAGCGCTCCACTATCTCCAGCTCATGTAGCCCCTGGTAGGTTACCCTGGGTCTATAAAGTCTTATGTCACCTCACTAAGGGTTGTTCAGCAGAATTCACATCCTCACCACCCTCAGCCTCCTGCACATATTGGTCTATGTTGCCTGCTGCAGCCCTTCTCATTTGGTTGGATTGTGTCGAGAAATGTCCCCGCATGTATACACCGGTGGTGTAGAGTGTGGAAGAAACCTGTGTGTATGGTGCTTGCTCACTTTACCGTAGTGTTCTGGGGCAGGCTGGCCATTTAATCTGCTGATTGTGCTGATTATCACCTGTTTGTGCAGCCTGTTCACCTTGACTACTCCACTACTGCTGTTGTCCCTCCCAAGTTCACCAGGCAGGTATAGACACACCCCTAGCTTAGGCGTGCTAAGGCAGGAGCAATCCCGAGGCACAGGGCTCCAATGTACGTACAGTATGCCTGACCCCCCCCATGCTTTCACCTATATTCGAGTCCTGCACCCGGCTATCTATACACATACACTCTTGGGATCTGCATCACACCCTGGGGATAAACAGGATTCACTATTGTCAACCTCATTTGCATAGTATTGTCATCTAATGCATAGTTATATGACCCATACTGATCCTCCAAATTAGTAACCACAGCTTACTGTTGCTCAGATCCATACACAACTGGTTAAAGGTGCCTTACTATCACCGTATTCGATGTCCCTTGTTCTTCCCAGCAACAAAATAACCAGTCTCTACACGACTGGAACCCAGGACTCTGCACACCACAGATGATGTGCTTTACCACTAAGCCATGGCCGATATACATACAGCTGAGGTGATCATGTACAGATCATCCAGCACAAACATTCAATAGTGCTAATGTCCACATACACATATATATATATATATATATATATATATATATATATATATATATATACACCGATGGTGTGGATGACAGGGATGCAGCACAGGCATCATCATATGCACAGGGTGATAATATTTGCCAGGGGCCTAGGCTGCAGCAGTGGATGACATCATGCGTGTGGGTTAGGGCCTGTGATCTAATTGGACATGTGTGGTTGTTATGCATGTGGGTGTTGCGGTGCTCTACAGATGTTTCTGGTGTGTGCGAGTATGTTTGCACACAGTTCTGCCATGTGTCCGGCCTACACAGGGGTATTATTGACAGCTCCAGTTTGTACAGACCAGGATTTACAGCTCACTATGTCTGGCCATGGCCACGTGACCTGTGCCTGTCAGGGGTTGCACGGGCACTACCAGACAGAGGTACAGATTGGGTACTGTCCGATGACACATGTCCACTGGAACTGTGTCCCCACTGGGACCATCCAGGGCCACGTCCACGTGGCCTGCTGTGTCCTGGTGTGGACAGCGCAGCACCAGCTGCACTGCTGCTGCTACTGGCACTATGGGAGCAGGCATGTGAGGTAGCTCATTCACGTAGACCTGCACCAGGTGGTGTAGCTGGCCTACGTCCACGTGGCCTACGCCTTACTCCTACTAGATGTTCCAGCACAGACAGCTCACGCTTGTGGATTGCCATGCCACGGTCAAGGATTTCAACCATGTCACCCAATTGCCTGTCCAAAACGTCAGCAATCTACTGTTGAGCATTTGCCAATGCCTGGATGTTGTCATTTAGAGAACGGATAGCAGCCCTCTGAATTCTCTGCCCTTCTCTGTTCTGTCGTTCAGCATGTGCCTGTGCCACCATTACAGTCTGAAACATGTGTCTGGTGACATCAGCTGCTGCACTCTGTCGTGCAGGTGCATGTCGGCCAGAGGTCCTCCTACGAGCAGCACTGGCCACATGCCTGTGTGGCACATCTGCAGTCATTTCACTGACACCATGGTGTGAAGACACACCTTCCATAGCCATCACACGTTCCTGTTCCAAGCTAACACATGCTAACTGTCCTTCCTCTATGGCCATTGGTGATGGGGTATTTGTTGGCATGAGAACTGTGTGCGAGAAAGAGGGGGATATAGGTGGGATGGCAACCAATGGCACAGATTCAGCCCCTGACAACCCTGCCTGTACCTCAAGCATATGTTCATCACTGCTAGAGTCTGTGGGGACACTAACATCAGATGGACCGCAGGAGGGTAACGCACCTACATCATCTGTGAAGGCAAACAAAGACTCTACATTACAATAGAGACACACACACACACGCAGACACACACACACATACAGATATACACACACACACACACACACAGACCCACACAGACCATGCATGTGATATGACAAAAGACATGCAGCATGCATGTGATACAGCAGACGGCATGCAGCTCAGACATTAATAGTGGTAGTTAGCATACATCCCTGGGTTGCACACAACAGCAAGCATGTGTCATAGCAGAAGACATGCATTTCACACAATCATGGTAGTAAGCATGCATCCCTGTGATACACCATGTGGACCAGCACAGGTTATCAGTACACCTGGCTGATGTGAGGCATATGTCCTTGACATTAACATGTAGTATGACATGTAATCTGCTGATGTGTGCATTGACATGCATACATGTTTGAAACAATGGTGTCCTGACACATGTACAGTGGTGTAATGGTGTCACATTGCAGTGTTGTCTGTATGCCCTACAGATAGAATGCACTTTTAGCAGATGTGTATGACCATTGAAGGGTAGTATGAGGCATCTATATTGCTATACAGTGTGAAGTACAGACACAGTACCATTGCATGGAATCATGAGTCGTCTCTATTGCTATACAGTGTGGAATACACACACAGTGCATAGCCATGACTGCGTGCATACACAATACATAAATACTGTGGATTGTGACCCACGTCGCTGAGGTGTATGCACACTAAACCATGCTGTGTCATGTGTGACAGGTCACCGGAAGACATACGGATGACACCCCTGCACAACTGCTAACATTTCTTAGCTGCCTGGCAACCATGTCCACACATGCAGACTTGTCAATACACCATGTCCCACATGACATTTATGTACCACACACACGAGGTGCATGGCTGACAGTGATGTCCAACAGCAGCAAGGGAAATGTACGGTATCTCTGGCCTGATGTGGTGTCTGTGTATGTATGTGGAAGCTGTACAGGTGACTACTGTCATGCTGTGATGCAGTCATGATGTTCAACACATCTTATGTGGTCGAATTAAGTGACACCTCTACAAGCTGTGCACAGGCTGTTAGGATGTCCAGTGTTCTACATCTACTATATAACCATTCAACAAAGGCTATAGTTGGACCATGTGTAGACAATGTGCAACAGGATGTACACACATACACATCACATCTACTGTGTGTTACTACATGTTTCTGGCCATCCTCCATGGCCATGTGTGAACATGTGTTGGCCAAATGTTTGTGATGGCCATCTATCTCACATGTCTTTGTTGTCCCATATGACATACACCCATAGATGTTAGATACTCCACTGTCCACAGGGTTATGCAGACAAAGGGTTGTATGTTTGGTATGTGGGGTATGTTTTATGGGATAGTGAGACAATGTTGCAGCCGGACCACTACATGTCTGGGACATGTCAGATGGCACATCACAATGTCTGCACTCATTGCAGGGGCATATTCCACAATGGTGAATCATGTGGGCTGCCCATATCCCAGCTCACTGTGTAGTACTGTTTGCGTACCCCACATGTGTTGTTCTGATGTATAGTACATATTCCTACATTGAACAACAGCTCCACTGTTGTATGCACATCTGTCCACACATCTAACAATGACAGATACTGTGGTTTCATGTTGGTGTTTCATTTTGTTTGTATATATTGCATATGGGTAGCCAGTGTGATTGATGAAAGATGCGACCTGTATATCATGACTGGACCATACATTATGTGTACATGTATTAACTGGCCACATGGCGAATGGATCTGTGCATTCACATGCCTAATACTGATAACTGTCTCACCTGCAATGGCCTGTTGTCTCTGCGGCACACCAGAGGTACCTGTATAGGGGTGACACAGCAGTTTGATCATTATCCATGACTGTATGACAGCTACAGGGTGCACTGTGCATGTTAACACATTTGCCAGTATAATAGCATATACTATGGAGTATGCACATGTGTGCATACACAGGGTAGCATACTATAGTATGCAGCATGTGTGTAAACATACCTTGCATATGATGTTTCATTACATATTGTACAGTGACACATGTGACTAAATGGGATATAATAGCTATATGTGCAGTATTGACTTACCAGGCAACTCCAGGCTCAGTGGATGGGAGACACCCACCTCCACGATGGCAGCTAGAGTTTGTGGATGCTGTTCTGATGGGGTCCCCAGGCTGGACAGTAGCTCCTTGGTAGGTGTGAGTGGGGGCTGGGTTGGTGGCCCACCACCTGTTCTACCTTGTTCCCTGGTGATTGCATTGGCATGCTGTTTCGCATGTTGGATTAGGTCCGTGAAGTGTCTGCGTACTTGCTGGTAGGTGCGGTTATGGCCACCCACATCATTAACCCTCCTGCAAAGTTCCTGCCACAGGTCATCATGCTGCTGGGCATGCTGTGGCACATGGCTGAACAATACCTCATAGTTATCCTGGAGGTATGGTATGAGGGCATCATCCTCCAAGTGGCTATATGCTGGCAGTTGTGATCGAGCCATTATCTGGAAGACATAATGATGGAGACAGGTCACAGCATCTCAGAGATGCACAGAGATACAGCTGCACATACATGTGTATTACATTTAGTACATATGAACAGTTGTCTTTGCAAATCATCATGACACTGACATGTTTGTGTCAAACACATGTAACACCCGATGGGGATTGGATATTATCACCATATATGTGTGGCACCTCATTACATTGCTCATACTCCATGTGAATGCTGTCTTGATGTGGGCATGCCTGTTTGCCTGTACTGGTGTTCTTACCTATCAGCACATGCCTGGATGTGTGCACATTAATGCTGTTGACCTTGATGCTGTGTATATGTCACATATCATCATATATACTGCCTTAATGGACATGAGCAGTGACAATGCAGACATGTGCACGGAAACCTTTACATGCATGTGTTTTGCCATATACATCTACACAGCACTGTACAGCAGTTCCACATCCTGCCACGTATCGCCTGTGTTGCACATGTGATAAACATGGGACAATGGCTAGCCGGATGGTATTCGCAGGGATGGTTATCAACTATAGCATGTACAGCCAAGATCATGTAGTAGTGTGTATGCCCTGGGCCATGTATGGGCAGAGAATGTAAGGTTTTCTAGCTGTATCCGACAGCCATGTTCCTGCCGACAGGTGAATCAGTGCCACATTACTGATCCAGACAGTTAATGATACATCTACCATGCGGTCATCACACCATGTATGACAGAGATGACATGTGCAGCTTTGCTGGACAGAGTTGCATGGTATGGCAGGAGTATGTAACATGTATGGCACAGGGATCTGTCCAGCATGTGGCGATCCTTGTACTAGGAAGGTGGCTGTCCATGACATATGTCTTTCAGATCAGGATATGTACGTGTAGCATGTCCAGCATCACAGTGTTGCACATGTCTTTATGCAGGGTAGGCAGCATGCTGCATAGTGGAGATGAGGATTGTGAAGGCTGGTGTCGCAAATCCAAGCATGGCCAATACCCCTTAAAGGTGATATGTGATCCGATATTGGTCACTTGAGTGCTGAGTATGGCTGTCCAATGATCTCCATGCTCATGGATGGTACCTTGTCATGACTTGGGTTGCCTCTTATGACTACCTAATAGGTCTGATGATGTCACTAGCTCAGGGAGGTAAACTGCACAGCACCATCCCTTACACACAGTGTCCATAATGTTGACCGCTGCCTAGGTGGTAGTTAATGGGTACAGGATTATTAACATAGTAGTGACAATGCAATAAGCAGCTGTCAAATTGTGCACATATGTCACACACCTCACCCACAAAGCCCATTCTGTATGTTGTCCACAACACTGAGTCAGCTATTGCTCCTAGGTCATGGCCATTCACATACTTACATACACAGATGCCTCCCATTTGTCTGTGTGGTATGGGCTACAATGAGGGGGGAGTACAAAACATTAACCCTGTTTTACTGTAGCTGCCACTGGTGTGATATGCACATGTCACTCAGACACCTTTTGTAGTGTTGCTTCTGTCAACAGGCCACTGGTAGAACACTCCTGTGACATACGAAGGTACATCTAGTATACGGAGTATAGGTGGAACACAGTATGGGTGATGATGTCCTATGATCTGTCACAGGTATGCTATGCAGTGTGAATTCATCCGTACTGTCATCTACATCTGTACTGCTAACAACATCTACGTTGATTAAGGTTTATAGACTTTCACACCATACTCAGCAGGGTAATAGTGCAGTGCCTCCCATTTTGAGTGGTATCTCCACTTTGTGGGTTGTGATAACTGTTGGTGTGCTCCATTCAGTGTTTTCACAGACTGACATGAACCTATGTTTTACATGGAAGTGTATGTGTAGAGCAAACTGTTTTGCCATATGTGTATTATACAACCAGGGATTTGAACAGGTCACATGCAGCCTGAGTGCACCTTGTACCATCATAGTTATGGTTACAGGAGCTCTGTAGTGTTCATGGATATATGATTGTGTACCTGTTGGGGGGCAGTGAGTTTATGTTATCCAACACCCTATCTGTATTGCTTATTCATGCTCAGCACTTGTTCAGAAAATGTAAGCGCTTCATGAGCTACTAATTACTATAGCACTCAATCCTACTCATTTCCTACAGGTAAACACTGTTTGTCCTTACATTTCCAGCTTGCTTACAGTACAACAGCTGTTGCACACACTTACCTCACATATCTTGTGAGAAATGGTTGAATATACAGGCATGTCCAAGTGTCAATTACCAGTGTTATACAGGCATGTCCAAGTGTCAATTACCAGTGTTATTGCCTGTCTATATGATGAATATGGGCAACATGAGTCAATATAGCAATTGTCTCATGTACACAGTCAATGCTCACCTCCTAACATAAAACACTACAGCCTGTGGGAGATGCACATATGTAGCCATGCTGGAGGTAATGCTCTCTCCAACCCAGACTGAACCTGACAATCATGGGGGGATGTTAAACATTTGCACCACACCCCACTTATCACATAGTCTCACTAGATCTCCACCACCACAGGCCACACATAGTAAGACTACAACATTTGCGGAGCCTCTCCATACTACTCTGTGTAGGCAACAGAGGCAGCCCCCATCACCAAACGCAACACCAATTGCTTATAGCCCACAGACTCATGTGTGCCCATCAACTACAGCCAATAGGGTGTTATAACATACCCAACACACTAGTCATAGGTGACTCTGTAGGCGATCACATTGATGTCCCACGCAGCAGGCTACACAAGGCGATAGTCACTTTCATCTGGCTGTCGGGTAATGGGATCCGCAACATAACCTATGCACTCAGGTCACTCCTCAACAGGTACAATATGACTGTCATTCTCCATGTTAATGTGACTGCCCTGAGATGTAACTTCCTGGACTACATGTACAGGGACATGCAATCGCTCTCCGATCTTGTAGCCCAGGCAGGTATCGCCTAAGCCCTGAGAAGCATTCTGCATTATTCCAGACTGATACCACTGTACAACGACTGAATTATTCACTTCAACAGTTGCCTATGCTTCTGGTGTCATTCCAAGGGTATCCAGTATCTGTCTGCTTTGAATGACATGGTCAACAAAACACGATGCTTTGGCACAGATGACCTGCAACTGTCAGCCCTGGGATTATGGATAACATCTAAGGCTCTTGCTGCTCCTATACTGCCTGTTTTAGACACATTTCAAATAACATAGTCACCACTAGAACAGGAACAGGCAAGCAAAACCTGAGGGTAATGTTACTCAATGCTTGACATCTTCATCTCAAATGCACTCAGCCGAGGCACTCTTTATAATGGACCACTTTGATATCTCTGCAGTGACTGGGACCTGCTTCTAGGCTCCAGAGAGCACCCCTGCACTGGCAGGCTATTACGCAGACCACACCTTTCAGTCATATAACCAGGACCGGAACACCCATGATGGAGGTGTGTCCATATTTCACAAGGATGTACACACCTCCAGGCTGGTTGCTTAGCACAGTGCATCAGAGGTAATCCAAGTGCAACTAACTGTGGCTAGAACTGCTATACAAATTGTAGCTTGCTACGGATTCCACACCATACCCCACGGTTAACGGGCCTCATTTCTTGGTGTACTGGAAAGTAGGGTTCAAACAGGAACTACTGATGTGAGACTGACACTACCCCACACTTAACTGTGATACCTACTCATGTACCGACACATTAGGCCAACACTTTCTGGGATTCATAACCTCTAATCGGCTGGATCAACCTATACACACCACCACCAAGGCCAACAATATCCTAGACCTGGACAATACCAACGTGTGACTGGTGTTCCACACCTGGGGTTATCCCCTCGTTGGTCAGTTCCGACTGTATGCTAATCACCCTTGTTATCCACATCCCGGCACCACACCCTTCACAGAAAACACAGTACAATATTTCTACAAAGCCAATTTCAGGCTTCTTATAACAGCAGTAGTAAAATCATGACACCCGTGCAGATGGACAATATAGTTACAAATGCTGAAGCATACACAACTGCACTTCATTAGCACTTACACGACTGCATGGATCATGCTATCCCAAACAGAGCCATGACGGTACCCACCAGATAATGGACGCCACTCTGGGGGTCCACTGCCATGGACATAATGTACTACAGAAGGAGGAGACTGTTGCAAAGTAGAGTACAATCCCATGGGTGGGGTAGCTCCCTGGTCAGCCTCAGTAAGAATCTGAGATCCCTTATCACATCCTCCAAAGCTAGCTATGTAAAGATTACTGCGACACATTCCAAGGACAACCACAAAGCGTTATGGAGGTATGTCACTAGTCTCGATGGCAATACCTATATCTGCTCTGACATACAATGGTTAGGCAGGAACATTACAGAACCGACTGATATTGGCAACATCCTGGCAGATAGGTTCAATGCTAACTTTACACCCCTCTCACACCCTAAAGGGCCCAAATCTATACAGGAACAATGCAGAGTCCCTGCAGTCACAACTACGCAGTTCAAACCTGCACTCTCTAAAGCCTGGAACACAGACTCCATTTGACCGTCCAACATCCCAGGCTGTGATTTACACAAACCTCAGAATGACATGGCTCCCCACTTGGGCACCAAATTCACAAATAGCCTTGTATCAGGCATTGTGGCCCCTGAATGGCACACAGCAACAGTTATCACACTCCACAATGATGGCGCCACAATGGACCAGAGGGACTATTGCCCTGTACGCCTGACTAGACTGTTCTGCAAGGCTATAGAGCACATCATCATGGAAGTCATTCACAGAGACATTGGTGGCCTCCAAACCTTTGATACCACCCAGGCTGAATTTGTTAGGGCCAGACTATGGCTCCTACACCTGGTGGAGTTCTTTGAGACAGCTACCAAGGTAGTAGATGATGGTAAGGAGGTCCACACAGCCTACCTTGTCCTCTCGTTGGCTTTCAACACCGTTCCCCTTTCTGGTATTGTCAATATACACATCCACCTGCACATCGACCCCTACGTCTCGAGATGTTATGCAAAGTGGCTCACGGACAGGACACACACAGTGAGGGTAGCATACTGTAGTTCCTACTGTACATCAGTTACAATTGGCGTACCCCAGTCCTCGGTCATAGGGCTCCTCATGTTCGGTATATGCTTCCCTGAGGTACAGGCTAGCACAGAAGGACTTTCCCTGAATAGGTTTCCAGACCACTGCAAACTAGGAGCCATGATTGATTCACCAGCTGATACAGACACCCTCCATAAGGGTGTCAGTGTGATGGATACCTGGTGTTGATAACATGACCTCAAGCTGCATGCCACAAGGTGCATAGACATCCCCTTTGGATTACACCAATCACCCACTGACTATCACATAGGTGGTAGTCCCCTACATACATAAGACATTATAAGGGATCTTAGTACACACGTAGGTAGCACCCACTCCTTTGATAACCGTATTGCCAAGGTGGCATGAATATCCTTCTACGTGGCCACCCTAATCTGTAATGGGTTTGTAACCGGAACAAAGGCAGCCATTGTACTTCTATACTCCTGACTTATGAAACACATTCAAGGGTACAGCACCCCATTTGGGGTGTACCTTACGGAACAGCAATGGCTTTAAATACCACAACATTAACACACCAACAGGATTACTCACCTCTGAAGGATGTTGTATGCAGCACAACTACAGAAACCCCAACTTTACTCATTTGCATACTGCATACTCAGAGGTGACCTCTGCTGAAGATACAAGGCCCATGTCCACAACTATATTGATGGATATGCTCCACATAAGCAACATAAGCAAAAGCCACTGAGAGCAACATGCTCTGGGATATGTACCCAAATGCAACGATGAGTAGGATGTTCTGGAGGGATACATTCCTGAACCGGACACTCACCATGCTTTGGAACATGATTCCTATGTACATCAGGCAGGGACCCTCACTAGCACTCTTCATGAGATACCTTGATGGGTGGATGGGCGACAGACATGTACACCAGGGATCACTGCATTGGCTGTACTGTACACAGGTGCAGGAAACAAATGGCTCTGCTGTTCACAGGCATAGGACACTAACCTAGGGAGGTGCCACCAGTGAAAACACTGTAGTTGGGCTTACAAATGGACTTGGCCAGACAGCATAGTACCTAACTATGAACCTATGAAGCTATTACATGTCCTTTGTGCATGGATAATTGAGTAGTTCTTCCATTTCAATTAGCTATCATGCTGTTATACTGTCTGGTGACTACAAGCCATATGTATCCTGTTATTGTGTATTGTACATGCCAATAGACATACCTTATGTTTGCATAATATAACAGTAATGCTATGTAAAATATTTGACATATCTACCTACAATACTGTACATTTCGCATTTTTGAAACAATATCCCATAATGCAAAGCATAATTGCACAGCAGGACCACCTTAGGCATGTTATTCTCATTATACGCCCATACATATGCCTACTGTTACAGTATATCAACATATACTATCCCCTGTTATGGCACGTACTTGTTGGACAAACCTTACCACTGACAGCGGCTGGAGTGGAATTGTTATGTTTAAAGCCCTTATGTAGCATCCCTTGTGGTGTATGAGGTGTTTACCTTGTGGCCCACAGCAGTACACACAATTTCTACAAGCGTTACTATGCTCAACAAGACATCACTACATAATACCTTTTCCCACTGTATGCATTGTGTACACTTTCATTAATACGGAACAGGCACGACATACACTAACATACTGAGTGTTCTACATACCTTCTTAGTGGTCCGAGTTTACAAAAATATCCGTGTTACTTCTTTCCTGTTTAAACAGTTCTATGGTATGAGCATACGGTTTGAATGTATGGCAAGCCATCATTTTATACATAGATACCTGTAACATGTGATATCCTGCCACCAAATGGTGTTCCGGAGTAAATTATTACATGCACATCAGCTGTGCAGCTACTTCATTAGTCAATTACACGGCAACAGTGGGGTATAATTGAATACTCCACTTGGGCATTGTCCTTTGGCCCTACCTTCGAGGAAGACTGTCTGGATGTGTTTTATTGTGATGAATTGCAACTGCTATATGGAGAGACACAGATATTTTGAATTCATGTCCCCGGTGGATTATGTGTGATGGCTAGAGTAAGTAGTTCTACATGTGAGTGTAGCTGTTATCTCAACCATCTGATACGAGACTATTGCAAACAAAACCTGTGCATCAGCGTCTGTTGCATTGTACAACAGCAACAATTTCACATGGCGCCATTATAAGTGTGTCTCTCAGAAGGTATGTTGACACTTCTGCAGATGACATTGAGTGAGTGGATGTTTGTGATGTTATTACAGTCTGCATTGCAATTTTTTCGGGTGTGGGGGAGATGTAGGTGGGTGTACATAGCAGATAAAGGTTTGTGGGGACTGCATTTATACATATTCCATATGTGTGTGGGGGCTCCATCCCTAATTGAAGACCTACCATTTAGTAGACTAATACTATGGTTATTGCAGGCTTATTCATTAAGCCATTGTTAATTGGTTCCTATATAGCATGCAGGTGATGTTGATCCTTCAGTCCCTCCGGAAATACATCGATATGTAATGAAATGTTGCTACATGAAAGCTGTCTCCTGTATTTCTGTCACAGATATTTGCACTCTTTGCAGTTGTGTTGGTGACTGAACCTTTTTAGCTTGGGTTGCCACCTTTTCAAATGGCCATAGTGGGACATTGGCAGGACACACTGGGGTTTAGAGGCCGACACATACCAACTGTCAGTACAAAGGATAGAACTTACTTTTGTCCTAAATAAAACCTTATTCTTGTAGCACTTTAGTTGCTTATTATGTTTCTTGTAACATTTACATATTTTAGATACAGGAATAACTATTTAATGCAACTATTACATAATATATGGGACATAATTATGTCCTACAATCTCAGGACATTTGCCCTTTTTAATATTTTTTGTCAGGACACAACTGCCCAAAGAGGGACTGTCCCTCTCAAAGTGGGACAGGTGGTAACCCTATGCCTAAGGCCAGCTATGACCACACCTACTGTAATAATCTACCTCCGAGTTAGCATGAACAGACACACGATGCAAACACACACACACACACACACACACACACACACACACACACACACTCTACAGTCCCATGGAAACACACACCGCACTCTCAACACACACACTTACACACACTACAGCAATCAGAAACACACTTAAACACAGTACCTACCTGGACCGCAGCACCAGCAGCAATAAGTAAATGTCCCTTAACATCATGATAATGTTACTCGCGGTTCTAGTGTTCCGGTACTGTGATCTTTCGGTCTTTAAGCCTCGTGATTACACGTGTCGGTATGTAAAGCATTCGGTAGTTGGCAGTACCCTATTTATTTGTACCTCCATGGTTGTGTACATGTCATTAACCTGTCTATATATTTGCAGATATATGTATATCTGTATATATCGACATACATCTCTCTATCACCCTTTCTATCCCTATTATAGATATATATATATATATATATATATATATATATATATATATATATAGAGAGAGAGAGAGAGTGAACACACCTTTTGTTGGGTACATGGCAGTGTATACTGTTTCCTGAACTCTGCCCTTTTGTGTTTTAACCTGTCACAATACATACCTGCTGTTGGTACATCTCAGGTAGCTTAGTGGTAGGTGATTGTGTACATGGTTGCATGTTCTACTCCTGGCAGTGGTCGTTTTACCTCTCAGAGCAGGCACTATTAGTACAAAGGTGTATAATGCTGATTTCACCTGTTCTGTCCATCTTTGACCGTGATCTGCGCAAAATTCAGCAAAGCTTAGACCTGTCTTGTGCATATCCATGTAGTCATGTTTAAATGATGCTTACCATCACTTGCCGCCGCATAAAGCCACTAACATGTCTTAAATGTGCTCTAATGACCTGCATCCAACATCCATTATTCGTGCCATCGGGATTATGTAATGGACCTTGCAGGACGTGGAACCGGGAACATGCACGACACAGTCAGTGGCTTTACCACTTTGTCATCTGGGATTTGTATAAGTGTTATGGTGTTTTGTATGTGGACTATACTATGGCTGTTCCTCCATACTGCAATTAAATGTGTAACTCAGTTAGTTTACATATGGATCATACCTATTAATGGTATGTCCAAGTGATGTTTAATGGATGTGCTCCAGCATTGGGAATCTATGTCACAGTGAGCCACACACTGTAATGTGCTACACCTTGACGCAACCATAACTGGAGAATGCTGGGGTGACAGATACCTGTCATGGGTACTCCCCATACTTTGGCACTACATCCCTGATTACATTATATGGAGTCCCTCATTAACACACTGGAGAATCCATGCAGAGTAGGTGGGGAATAGTGGTTACACACATGGATCCTGCAATTGGCTCTGCTCCACAGAGGGACACTAAGTTAATCGATGGGGTGGCAACAGCAGACACATTTTGCCTAGGCTGATGAATGACCTCTGACAATTGGGCATCTACCTATCGATGTACCTAGGAACCTATACATACAGTATCAACATATGCTGTTAGCTTCATTTACTGTTCAGGTGTTAACTTTCCTTGTTCCAGTAGCTGTTTTTTGTGTAGTAGTTGAGGGCTGCCTATGTAGGATTCACACAGTAGGCCACCTATACATTACAATTTACAGGTGGTCATGTGTGTGTGCCATCCATTTTACTGTGTGTGCAGGTGGAGAAGTGTGTCAGTCCATAGGGGTCTACACTGTCAGTGTATGTGCTATACTTTCCCTCTTTGCCAAGGTGTGGGCATATTGGGCACGCCTCCGTCTGCATATTGGGGCTGGCACAGGTTGTTCGTGGTCTGAATCCCTCTGTGCCTGTGATGGCCTTGGCAATTGTGGTGGGCTATGAGGGCCTTCACCATTATGTCCCTGCTGCAGCTGTTTCCGCAGGATCATATATGTAGCATGGCACATACTATAAAGATGTGGGTACACGTGCCTGGAGAGTACTGCAAGGCTCCACCAGATATGTCCAAGCAACAGAACCATGATTTCAGCATCCCAAACACATGCTCTATGACGATTCTGGTTTGTGCGTATGCCTCATTATGGCGTTCTTGCATGCGTGTGTGTGCATTTCTGATGGGAGTCATCATCCATGGCTCCAGTGCATAGCCAGCATCCCCCACAAGGTGGCCATATGGGATGTCTCCCTTGACAACTACCTGATACAGCTGTGAGGCATGCCAGATGTGGGAGTCATGGTAGCTTCCAGGGCTGCCAGCACACACATTCATGATAATGCCCTGGGCATTGCACATGACCTGGCAGTTGATGGAGTAGTATCCCTTGTGGTTTAAGTAGAGCCTACCATGCTCACCGGGTGGTGACTTGATATGTAGGTGTGTGCAGTCTAGTGCACCCAGTACCTCCGGGTAGTGTGCCACATGGTGGAAGAGATGCATATTGCTGGCCAACTCGTCCTGAGTTCGGGGGAAGTATATATGCTCATTGGCATGTGGTAACATGGCATCCAGGAACTGGTGAAGTACCCTGGATGCTGATGCGTGTGAGAGCCCCAGGATATCTCCAGCTGGCCTTTGAAAGGTACCTGTGGCTAGTATTCTCAAGCTTAAATATACCTTCATGTCCACTGGGATGGGCTCCCCTCTGTTGTTTCTGGATCTCAGGCGTGGCTGGCACAGCTCAACTATTTGCTGTATGATGTCCCTGTCCATCCTGTAACACTCTACTATCTCCAGATCATGTAGCCCCTGATAGGTTACCCTTGGTCTGAACACTCTTCTCCTCCCCCGGGGCCTGAGGTGGTCGTCAGCATCATCCTCCACAACACCTTCAGTCTCCAACACATGGTGATGAATCACAGCTATGGCAGCTCCCAACAAGTACATTGTAAAAGTTCCCCATCTGTTTACACCAATGGTGATGGTGCAGTGTTTGGGAATACACAAGTGTGCATGAGGTGCCTTCACACTTTATACTATTGTGCTTTGAACACTGATGATGTCATAGGGTGTGTATGTACAATCGGAGCTGCAGGGTATCTTATGTGTTTTACCACAGGTACTGCTAGTGTCACGCCTTTGGTGTTGAATTACATTTAGCTGCCGTGGATTACCTCTTGCCCTTGCCTTAACTTTTCTTAACAATTCCCCTCCCATTGTCTGGCATGCATCCAGCAGCCTGCTTTCTTGTTTTGTACTTTCCAAAACCAGGATTGTCTTGCGAAATGTGTTCTATAGCCGATATACTGCAGGTTTGCTTTGCTCTGCGGTTACAGTTCTCTTTTGTTTGCAATCCAATACCTCCCCTATCCTGTTCTGCAGGTTGCTGCTAGCAGCCTTGTTAGCTGCTGCCAATGGCCCACTGTAAGTTAATAGGTGTTAATTTCTCAGTTGTACTCCAATTACCCTACTGCAGCATTTCCTTATTGTCTTCCCCTAAACTTCCTTTTTGAGCTGTGGTGCATGGCGCGTGCATCCGCTTACCGGGTTTTGGGTACGTTTTCATCCACGTACACATGTGCTTTCAGGCACCATGTGTGCTCTCAGCTAAGCAAAGCTATACCTACATCCACACCCCTATCCTGCGGCTTTGCTTAGCAACGGGCAGCCCGGATTTGCATTGCTCCAATGTGCTTACAGCTACGGTGGCACACCCCACTGCTGATGTCATGCATTCCTCCAGAGCACTCCTCGGTTTTGTAGCGCTGCGCCGTATGGTACATCCTTAGGCTGTCGGGATGTTTGCGATTCACTATTACTTGCCTCATTTGCATGGCATTGACTACTAATTCATAGTTACCTCGCCAAACACTGTCACAGACCCTTAGCAACCCTTGCAGCTTGGTTGTGGTGTAGCATGCATATCATTGACTATTATGGTGAAATCATGATTTGTGTTACATTGCAATTTTATGACATTTGTATATATTTTCCTTGTGTTCCCATTTGCGCACACATGCCCTGCGGTTGTACTTTGCGTTACTGTGGCCATGACATTAAATGTTATTTTTTATGTGTTGTGCATCTTTTCTTATGCCATTGGCTGTATATTTAGCCATTGGCATATGTTAACTTTGTAATACATGAGTCTGGTCTGCTTTCATGGCTC
Source organism: Protopterus annectens (assembly GCF_019279795.1). Classification (NCBI taxonomy): domain Eukaryota; kingdom Metazoa; phylum Chordata; order Ceratodontiformes; family Protopteridae; genus Protopterus; species Protopterus annectens. Next base: position 753,084,135 of record NC_056731.1, read on the forward strand.
CGATGTTCTGTTTGGCAAAATGTAAACCGCTTTTTTTTTTGGTTTATATTTCTGTAGGCTTACGCTATGCCTACACCACTTCATGAATCACTATGTACCTTCATTTGCATGCTGCAGTACTGCACATGGGGTGATTAGCATACCTGAGCTGAGAGCTGCACAGTTCTGGCATATGCTGGCAGTGCACGTGGAATTGGATCGTACCTGAATCGCTCGGCGGCCATATTTGGCGTTATACCGCCTACGCTACGCTTGCGCCTGGTGCAAGCTTCATGAATTCCAGTGTGTGTATTGATAAATATGAATATTACAATAACAGAAGACTATAATTGCAGTTTAAGAGGCAAGCATAAAAAGAAAGGTAATGATATAAGAAAAATGTTAGACGTTATAAGATGTGGTAAGTTAAAACTTTGGGACAAAAAATTATGGACTTACAAAAGTGGAATGCATAGAACTAAAACAGATTATTTTATAGTATCAGAAGTCAGAAAGTTTAGTTATAGCAGAAGGGGAGGTAGTTAAAAAAGGATTTTCTGATCATATTGAAATATGACTAGAGATATAGAAAAACACATGGAATATATAAAAAAGGCAAAAAATAAAAAGGTTAAATGTGAAAGCATGCAATGAAGAAGGAAAGAGATTAGTAACACAGCCATGGATAGATCATATTACTAAGGGAACATTTTCTAAAAATTGGTCTGAATGGTGGATGATATTCAAGGAAAAATTAAAAAAAAATGTTTTTAAGTGACACTATGATGTGAGAAAAATATGAAAGTAAAATATAAAAGAACATATGATGCATTGGAAGATTTAGAACATAATTATAGAAAGTTCTTTGATAACGAAAAATAATTATATGAAAAAATCAAGAAAAAATACAAAAATTGTTATACAAGTAAATATATTTTACAAGAAAAAGAAGTATCAAGTGACTTAAGCAGATTAGTAAAAGAAGATGGTAGAGTAATGGGAAAAATAAAAAAACTGTAAAAGGAGAAATAGAAAGAACTCAAGAGAAGTTATGAATAGTGTAGTGCAATATGAGCAAGAAATGTTTAAAGAAAAAGAAGGTAGTGAAAGAAAAACATGGAAAGTAAAAAGTTAACAGAAAAAGACAATAAAGAGTTGGAAAAGGAAATGTATTTAAATGAGTTAGATAATGTATGAGGACAAGTATATATAGATTTAGCTGCAGGATACAATGGAATAGGGTATGAAATATATCAAAAATTACAGGACTGGGAAAAATATTTTTTAAAGATTTTGAACAAATGGTTAAATGAAGGCTTTATGTATAAAGATTTATGTAGTGGAATGCTTAAATTCACATGGAAGAAGGAAGACAGAAGACAATTAAAAACTGGAGACTGATAGTACCGAATAAATTATGAAAATAATACAAAAGTGATTTGAAACTAAAATTGAAAATATTATGAAAGATGGTATATATATATATATATATATATATATATATATATATATATATATATATATATATATATAAAGGGGAACAGTTGTCAAGAATTATTAATAATAGTTACAGAACTTGTGTATGATATTATGAATAGAAAAGAAGAAGCAAAAATCATAACAGAACTTAATAAGACATTTGATACAATTGGATATGAAATCTTATGAGGAAAAAGGAAAGAATATGATAGTGAGAAAATTAGGAAATTCTGTATGTCACCATATAGTAATAATGAAAGAATACTTGTAAATGGCTGATTAGCTCACTACATCTGAGTGACACCTCCAGGTGCATCTGGAGTTAACTCCTACTGATGCTTCTAAGTGTCAAATATTGCTTGTTCATATTTGCATCAGGAATCCTAAAAAACATGCCATGTATGAGGTTTTCAAATATTTCATCTTAAAGCTTACACAATGGCAAACTCAACTGCATTAATATTTGACCTCTGCCTAGTGCAGGTAAATAGATAGTATCTGTTGTTTTTATGATATTAATTTATATAGATATAATGTTCACATTTTTTGAAATATCTCAACAACCAAGTAACACAGACAGAACTCCATAGCCTTATACGAAAGCTCTCAGATAGATGAATAAAATGTCACTGTCAGTATGTATATACCTTGAGTGGTTGCAGAGATTTTGTAAGTTGTTTACAAAATATTACAAATGTAATAGTCATTCCCCCGGATTCACTAATCTTCCATGCAGGACTAGTGTAGTCCTGCACAGAAGCGCCTGTGTAGGAGGAGGCTGGCAGCGCGCCGTGCATATTAATGAAGTTGCACTGCCTGAACTCCCAGGCTTGCACGGAGCATGTACGAGTGCAGGGGGCATGTCTGAGAGCAGAGAAATAAATGAGCAAGACTGCTCATAGGTGTCCGCCTATCCCCACCAACAGTCCCCATGTGTAGAACAGCAACAGTACATATTAATAAACTAAAGAAACCCCTTTATTTTTTTATAAAAATCTGAGTACAGCTAGCTGTAGGTATGTGGGTGTGCCCATTGCTTAGCTATGGTTAAAGCAGCTTAAAAGGCAGAAGAGGATAACAAGGAAGATATATGCAAATGAAGCAGCACAGCAATAGTGTAGTGGGCAGAGCATCCACCTAACAAGCAGACATTCCCAGTTTGAGTCCCACTGCAGCACATACCATTTTCCATGTGAAATCTGTATATGAACATTTTATTGCTGTATAACCTACTAAATAACATTTAAATGTAAACTGGAGTACTGCATTAAATGCACATGTGAGGTGTCAGTGTCATAATGAATAAAGCACTAGGAAGCATGTTTAAGTACCAATAAGCAGTAGTAAGCATATGTAAGCACTAGTAAGTGATGTTAAGCCAGTTTGCACAGGGGTAAGCAATACACACACAGATTAAGCAATTCTGAAGCTAACTCTCTGTAAGCATATGTAACCAGAGGTAGGCATTGCTTACCATCGTGCAAACACGCTTACAATTGCCTAAAAGTGCCTTAATCACTCTGTATGCATCAGCTGCTGTTCTGGCAAGAAATAAAAGTAACCAGCCTTTGGAGGATGTGAACCCAGCACCCTCTACACTATAGTCACAGTAGTTAATCACTAAGCCATCACAGCATTATGTAAGAAGGAGGTACCAACAAACAAATCCTCAGCATAGGAAAATCAAGCTGAACATGTGAAAGAAATTTATATACAGTGTGATGTTGTATAACGTGCTACGCAACCAAAATATGTGAACTGGAGTATTGCAGTAAGTCCAGATGTGAGGTGTTATTGTAATAAAGTGTTGAAGTTCCCAGGACCCCATACAGTGTACGTACACATGAATCAAGGATACAAAACACATCTATAACATGTAATGAAGAAGAAATCAATGCCAAAAAGCAAATATCATGCAAATCAAATATTAAGCATCGCGAAGCATTGCACAGCACTGCTTCCCAGACTACTGGCAGGATACTACTAGTGGGAGAAACAGTGTCAACCTGCTAAGTCTAATCTGGAAACAAATGCATGTTCGTCCCTGGTGGGGTGACCCCAAAAAGTTTGCTAAAAAGAGTCTTCAGAGTAACATACCATGCCTCAAAGTTAAGCAAAGATGGGTACTTATGTTCGCGGACTAAATGTTTGGGAAGCCTGAAGATCCATGGATTGAGACAACTGATGTGATGGGTCCTGACAAGTGGAGAGTGGGCAGTGTGTAGTGGTGTGGTTAGATTGGGCTGGAACCTGTATGAAAGATGATTGCTGTGGAGGAGGAATGGGGGGAGGGAATGATGGGTATGACATTATAGATGGAGGCATGCTGGGGTTGGATGGACCCATTCTAATGGGACTACCTCGTGGATGTAAGTAGGAAAGGAGGGGGGGACAGGAAAGGAACTGAAACATACCATTTCCCATGGCAAAGCACATTATGAGTAATATGTATGTTGCATAACCCATGGAATAACATATATATATATATATATATATATATATATATATATATATATATATAAACTGGAGTACTGCAGTAAATGTACATGTGAGGTGTCAGTATCATAATGCACAAAGCAGTAGTTAGATTAAGCAGCAATAAGCAGTATTAACCATATGTCAGCACTAGTAAGCGAGTTTAAGCCCATATGTGAGGGGGTGAGCAATGTGCATATAGGTTAAGCAAATCTGATGCAAAATATCTTTAAGCATATGTAACTTGAGGTTTGTGTTTGCACAACGGTAAGCACTGCATACACAAAGTAAGCAATTTTGAGGCTAACATGGTGTAAATGGATGTTACGTGCAATTGGCAATGTTACCATTGCGCAAACATGCTTACAACTGCTTAAATTGCCTTAATCACCCTGTATCCCACCGCCCTTGTTCTACCCAGCAACAAATTTAACAGCCATTGCAAGCCTTGAACCCAGGACCCTGCATACCATAATCATAGTGAATTGCTAGTACACCATGTCAGATATACATAAATCCCACTTATTCTCAGACATATCATGCAGCACAGTCAATCTGCATAAAGGGAATTGTACTTATATCATAATACTCAACCTCTAATTGCAAACATTCTGGACACAGTGTGACAAAAATTGGGGTACAAATTGGGATAAATGTGAAATATTGTTCTTATACATGTAAAATGTTGCTAGTTAAACAATGATTTGTTGTAATACACATAATCTGAACAACATGAAGTCTGAAACTCTAATGTATCATCATTCCTGACTGACCTCATTCCTGAAATCCTCCACATCAATTGGCCAGACGAATGTGGGACAGGCCAAAATTGTGAGCCAAACATGCATGGACATATGGACAGTTATAGATCTGTAAATGTAGAGAGATACACAGCTACATATAAATGTATGACTCACACATAAATCATATCACATCAATGGTGTATAATTAGATAGATAAATATGTTCACATATATGTAGAAATATTGATATACATATATATATATATATATATATATATATATATATATATATATATATATATATATACATATATATATATATATACAGATAGATATGTGTATTGCATCTCCAAATAGGAAAAACAACCGGAACTCCCACCACAGAATAACTGACCATATGCACTATTAATGGGGGTGGGGGGCTCAAATGAGGTATACCTGGTGATTACTGCTATGTTCCCCCCACCACAGCCATAAAAGGTATGCTATGCAATACAATATTCAGCACTTGCAGTTCTTGACCCCAGGACCCTCCACAACACAGCTACAATGGTTTAACAGTAAGCCACTACTACTGTACAAAGTCAGGGCAATATCTGTAACATATCATGCAGACAAGTCATTCAACTGTAGGGAATGTCAGTGTGGAAGGACTATACATTACAATGCTGCAGATATGCACACACATGTATACATACATATGTATATTCATGTAGACATTTATGTACACAGCACAAGCCAGTGCATTTTTTGTGCTGGTCCCAAGCCCAGATAAATGGGGAAGGTTGCATCAGGAAGGGCATCCGGAGTAAAACTTCACCAAAACATTTCATGCAGACACCAAGAAAAATTTTTATACTGGATCGGTCGTGGCCCAGGTTAACAACGACCGCCACCAGTACTGTTAGCCTACACGGTGCTGGAGGAAATTGGGCTAGTGTTGGCCGAAGGAGGAGAAGAAGTGGAAGACATGGCTGAAGGCAGGAAGAGAGGAGAAAGGCTAGGACTGTGGTAGTGAGGGTCAGAACTTTGAATGTTGGCAGTATGACTGGTATAGGGAGAGAGCTAGCTGACATGATGGACAGGAGGAAGGTTGGTATATTGTGTGTGCAAGAGACCAGATGGAAGGGGAGTAAGGCTAGGTGTATCGGAGGTGGGTTCAAATTGTTTTATCATGGTGTGGATGGGAGGAGAAATGGCGTAGGAGTTATTCTGAAGGAACAGTATGCTGAGAGTGTTTTGGAGGTGAAAAGAGTGTCGGATAGAGTGATGTTTATGAAGCTGGAAATTGATGGTGTAATGGTGAATGTTGTTAGTGCGTATGCTCCACAAGCTGGGTGTGCAATGGATGAGAAAAAAAAATTTGGAGTGAATTGGATGAAGTGGTGATGACTGTACCCAAGGGTGAGAGAGTGGTGATTGGAGCAGATTTCAATGGGCATGTTGGCGAAGGGAACAGAGGGGATGAGGAAGTGATGGGTAGGTATGGTGTTAAACAAAGAAATGCAGAAAGTCAGATGGTAGTGGATTTTGTGAAAAGGATGGACATGGCTGTGGTGAATACATATTTTAACAAGAGGGAGGAGCATAGAGTGACATACCAGAGTGGAGGAAGATGCAGACAGGTGGATTATATCTTATGTAGGAGGGCCAGTTTGAAGGAGATTGGAGACTGTAAAGTGGTGACCGGAAAAAGTGTAGTTAGGCAGCATAGGATAGTGGTTTGTAGGATGACGTTGGTTATCAAGAAGAGGAGGAGGGGTGTGAGGGCAGCACCAAGGATCAAGTGGTGGAAATTGAAAAAGGGTAATTGTGAGGTGGAGTTCAGGGATGAGTTAAGGCAGGCACTGGGCTAGAAAGGTGCTTGGTATCACATCTGGGCAGAGGAAGGATGACAAGGAGACATGGCGGTGGAATGAGGAAGTACAAGAGAGTATATAGAGAAAGAGGATGGCAAAGAAGAAGTGGGATTGTCAGAGAGATGAAGAAAGTAGACAGGAGTATAAGGAGATGAGGTGCATGGCAAAGAGAGAGGTTGCGAAGGCTAAGGATAAGGCATATGAAGAGTTGTATGAAAGGTTGGACACTAAGGAGGGAGAAAAGGACCTGTACTGATTGGCTAGACAGAGGGACCAAGATAGGAAAGATGTGCAGCAGGTAAAGGTGATAAAGGATAATGAGGGAAACATACAAGCGAGGAGAGTGTGTTGAGGAGATGGAAAGAGTACTTTGAGGGGTTGATGAATGAAGAGAATGAGAGGGAGAGAAGGTATGATGATGTAGGGATAGTGAATCATGAAATACAATGGATTAGCAAGGAGGAAGTAAGGATAGCTATGAAGAGAATGAAGAATGGAAAGGCTGTTGGCCCAGATGACATACCTGTGGAAGCATGGAGGTGTTTAGGTGAAATGGCAGTGGAGTTTTTAACCAGATTGTTTAATGAAATCTTGGAAAGTGAAAGGATGCCTGAGGAATGGATAAACAGTGTTTTGGTACCGATTTTTAAGAATAAGGGTGATGTGCAGAGCTGTAGTAAGTACAGAGGGATTAAATTGATCAGTCACAGCATGAAGTTATGGGAAAGAGTTGTGGAAGCAAAGTTATGAAGGGACGTGATGATTCGTGATCAGCAGTATGGTTTCATGCCAGGACAGAGCACTACAGATGCTATCTTTGCTCTGAGAGTGTTGATGGAGAAGTACAGAGAATGTCGGAAGGAGTTGCATTGTGTTTTTGTAGACTTAGAGAAAGCATATGACAGGGTGCCTAGAGAGGAGTTGTGGTATTGTATGAGGAAGTCAGGAGTGTCAGAAAAGTATGTAAGAGTGGTACAGGATATGTACGAGGGTAGTGTGACAGCGGTGAGGTCTGCAGTGGGAGTGACAGATGCGTTTAAGGTGGAGGTGGGGTTACATCAAGGATCAGCTCTGAGCCCTTTCTTATTTGCAATGGTGATGGACAGGTTGACAGATGAGATCAGACAGGAGTCCCCGTGGACTATGATGTTTGCAGATGACATTGTGATCTGTAGTGAGAGTAGGGAACAGGTGGAAGAGACCCTGGAGCAATGGAGATATGCTCTAGAGAGAAGAGGAATGAAGGTCAGCAGGACTAAGACAGAATATATGTGTGTGAATGAGAAGGAGGATAGAGGAATTGTGAGGATGCAAGGAGTAGAGATGGCAAAGGTGGATGAGTTTAAATACTTGGGGTCAATAGTTCAGAGTAACAGTGAGTGTGGAAGAGAGGTGAAGAAGAGAGTACAGGCAGGATGGAGTGGGTGGAGAAGAGTGTCAGGAGTGATTTGTGACAGATGAGTACCTGTAAGAGTGAAAGGGAAGGTCTACAAGAGGGTAATGAGACCAGCTATGTTATATGGGTTGGAGACAGTGGCATTAACAAAAGGGCAGGAGTTTGAGCTGGATGTGGCAGAATTAAAGATGTTAAGATTTGCACTGGGTGTGACAAGGGTGGACAGGATTAGGAATAAGTACATTAGAGGGTCAGCCCAGGTTGGAAGGTTTGGAGACAAAGCCAGAGAGGCACGATTACATTGGTTTGGACATGTGCTGAGGAGGTATGCTGAGTATATTGGGAAAAAGATGCTAAGGATGAAGCTACAAGGTAACAGGAAAAGAGGAAGGCCTAAGATAAGGTTTATGGATTTGGTGAGAGAGGACATGCAGGTGATTGGTGTGACAGAGCAAGATGCAGGGGACAGGAAGAAATGGAAACAGGTGATCTGCTATGGCGACCCATAATGGGAACAGCCGGAAGAAGATGATTATATATATATATATATATATATATATATATATATATATATATATATATATATGCATATATACACAGACAAAACGTATTAGTATAGTAGCCATACATATGTAGAAGTACTGTAGACGTACTGGATGCACAGTATCAGACAAAACGTATTAGTATAGTAGCCATACATATGTAGAAGTACTGTAGACGTACTGGATGCACAGTATATCCCAAAAACATAACCCCTGTAACTGGCACCTGAGAAAAGTATAGTGTGACAACCATTCCCACAAATGAGAATACGTGACAGTCAACATATGCCCACTCACAATTCAAAGCTCAGAACACCACACACAGGTTTGCATACTCAGAAAACCTTTAATCTGTGTACAATACAATAATGTATGCCATTTGTGGCAGCACATAGATTTCCAAATACATATTCAATGATGGATGCAAGGCCCACACAATACAGTAGATGCAAGCACTGTGGATATATAACATACTATGCTGTCCAGGCTGAGGTCTGCAATTAGTACAACATTAAAAAAAATTAACATTCAAGATGAGAAGCAATCAACAATCACAGATGTAGGTCAACAGCCTCCATTTACAGCCTGTATTCAAGCCCTAGGGAGAAATATAGTAGGTGTGGTAATGTCACTGTATCACGTACATAACATTGCTTAACCTAACATCTCACTATCACACTGATTGACTGAACTTTCTGTAACACTGTAAGCTGTAGCCCACCACTGTTCCCATGGAGGAATGTATGAAAATGTACAGCCATACACCTCAGTGTGTCTTAACACTTATATCCCTGAAAAGGTGATTCCGGATTTTGGCAAAGGCTCTTGCCACCCCCATAGTGCCTTTTTTAGGCAAGGCTCAAATTCTAAACCTACCACCCTAGAACAAAACAAAGAAAAAAAACTAAGGGTAATGCTGCTCAATGCCAGAAGTCTCAACCTCAAGATGCACGCACTCGAGGCCCTTCTCAGTATGGAGAACATCGATGTCTGTGCTGTGACAGAAACCTGGTTCAAGGCTCCTGACAGCACCCCAGGACTATCAGGTTTTACCTCATATCATGCGTTCCGGCCACAAAACCCGGACAATACCAAGAAAGGAGGAGGGGTATCCATATTCATCAAGGACACCCACACCTCAAGATTGGTGGCATCGCACGATGCATCGGAAACCATACAGGTGCAATTAACCATAGGCAAGACTGCTCTGCAAATTGTAGCATGTTACAGGCCACCCTCGCAAACTCAGGAACCTCATATGGCCTTCCTGAAAACCCTGGAGGGGATAAATGTATCTCCGAACACCATCATACTAGGTGACTTCAACTACCCTAATATAGACTGGGAACACTACTCAAGCCCAAACACTCTAGCCCAAAAGTTCCTGGAATTCATAAACTCAAATGCCATGGAACAACTAGTCACCATCCCCACAAGAGGAGAGAACATACTTGATCTCATCATCACGAACATGGGAGCACAATGTTCAACGCCAGAAGTATACCCCTCACTGGTGAGATCTGATCACAAACTAATCTCGCTGGAGGTCCTCATCCCGGCCCCACCCGAAATGAAAAAGACCACAGTAAAGAACTTCTCGAAAGCTGACTACACACTTCTAAAGACTAGTGTGGTCTTTTTTAAGGCCCCTGAGCCGGCGGTTAACATTACTCAAACCGCTGAATCACTTACAAATGCCTTCTACCAGCACCTGCAGGGCTGCATGGATCAGGCAATCCCAAGCAAAACAAAGACTCTTTGTACCAAAGGCAAGCGTCCAGTCTGGTGGACCCCAGCCATAAACAAACTCTACAACAAAAGGAGAAAGCTACTACAAGATAGAGTAAAATCCTTAAAAGGTAAGACACCACTGATCACTATAAGTAAAAAGCTAAGAGCTCTCATAAAATCATCCAAAGCTAATTTTGAGAAAAAAATAGCTAAGGACTCTAAAGACAACCATAAGGCATTCTTTAGCTATGTCAGAAACCTAGGAGGAAACTCCCAGATATGCTCAGAATTAGTTCAAAATGATGTGAAGATTACTGATCCTACAGACATTGCCAACATACTGGCTGACAGGTTCAGTGCAAACTTCTGCCCACCCTCCCCGCCTAAAGGAGAGATATCTATACCAAATGATTGTAGCCCCCCAAACATCTCTAATGCTCAGGTGAGAACTGCTCTCTCCAAGGCAAAGAACACAGCATCCATGGGACCTGATGGTGTCCCCGGCTGTGTGCTCCATGAACTCAACGAGGAATTAAACCCACAGTTAGGACAGCTGTTTAATCTTAGTCTCACCTCCGGATACGTACCCAGGGAGTGGCGCACAGCGACTGTGGTCCCACACCACAAAGGCGGTGCCTCCACCGACCCTGGAAATTACCGTCCCATTATCTTGACAAGCCTGATCTGCAAAGCCATGGAAAGGATCATAATGGATCTCATAAATAAAGACATAGGGAATTTGCAGACTTTGGATCCAACCCAGTTTGGCTTTGTCAAAGGCAGATCATGCCTTTTAAACTTGGTTGACTTTTTCGAAACGGTCACCAAGGCCATTGACAAGGGAAAGGCAGTCCATACAGCCTACCTAGACCTGGCGAAGGCTTTTGATACAATACCCCACTCAGGTATCATTGAAAAACTCATCAACTTAAATGTAAACCCATACATTACAAGATGGGTTGCAAACTGGCTGAGTGACAGAACCCACAGGGTCAGAGTTGCTGGCGCCATGTCAGACTCTAAGCCTGTCACAAGTGGTGTCCCACAGGGCTCAGTCCTGGGCCCACTCTTGTTTGGCATCTACTTTTCTGAAGTACAAGCAAACACAGGAGGGTTATGGCTGACAATGTTCGCAGATGACTGCAAACTGGGCGCCGTAGTTGAAAACACATCCGACACAGATATCCTTCAGAAGGGTCTCACAGAAACGAATAATTGGTGCCAGAGCCATGGCCTCAAGTTAAATGCCAAGAAATGCATAGTCATACCCTTCGGGAAAAATAAGGTTACCCCTAGCTACCATATAGGTGGCAATCCCCTGAACACAGAAGAAGTTATTAGGGACCTGGGAACCCAGGTTGACAGTACCCTTTCATTCGACACTCATATTGCTAAAGTAGTTAGGAAGACCTTCTACATTGCCCACCTTATCATGAAGGGATTCACATCTAGATCAAGGGAAGTCATAGTCTCCCTATACTCATCACTCATCAGACCAATGATCGAGTACAATGCCCCATTCGGAATGTATCTGACCCGACACTTGCAGCAGCTGGAGAGGCCACAAAAGTTCCTCACCAAAAGGATAAAGGGTCTCAAAAATCTGTCTTATGCTGCCCGACTGAAAGAACTCCAGTTATATTCAGTTGCGTACCGCATGCTCAGAGGTGACCTATGCCTGACATACAAGGCCATGTCAAACCCAGATTTGATGAATATGCTTCATCTCAAAAAATCTAGATCCCTCAGAGCCACAAGGGCCGGTGACTTAAACCTCGACACAGTTATTAATAGGACGTGCTGGAGGGATAGATTCATCACCCAAAGACTCCCTATGCTGTGGAACAAAATCCCGGTTTATGTGAGGCAGAGCACCTCGCTGGCCTTGTTCAAGAGGAATCTTGACCAATGGATGGGAGATCGCAGATACACCCCAGGGGTTACCTCAGTGTCACTGCTCGACAGAGGCACAGCTAAATAGTGGGCATAGTTTCTCCAAACTAAGGGGTGGCGTAAGCCACAAAACTATGGGCTAGGCTTATAAATGCCCTTGGGCAGATAGCCTAGTATGAACCTATGAACAGCCTGGGTTAATGGCATTGAACTCCCCCCCCCCCATAAAAGGCTGTACAAGGGCAAGGAACACTGTGTAGCACACACTGACCTCTGGAATGTACAAGGGCACATATGTGTTGTCCAGCTGTTGCCCCTATATATATATATATATATATATATATATATATATAGACCTTGCCCAAAGGTTGTTGTGGGAGCCCATGACATGACTGGGATGATAGCAGTAATGCTAGCAGTAAATAATGATAAGCCATTACCTAACATCCCCTTACTGTATCACAGCAGGACAAAGACTGGCATATATGTGGAGGACAGAGACAGGAACACAGGGCCATATTTGCATTATTGCTGTTACACAGCCTGGAAATTGCTGGTGTCACATGATCTGTCACAACATACCATTATGCAGGAATATGACATTGAAATACAAATGGATGTAGCCATATACTAATAGCACTCAACAGACAGAATGCCATTGATATATCTGGGACAAGAACTGTGTGGCGCACAGACAAAACCTAACAGGCAATCCTCTGGCTATAGTATGGATAGGTCCACATTTGAGAGCTATGCACATAGACTATATTCCATGCTAAACTACCATGTACACAGAAACCCTGTAAGACCAGTAAGATACAATGCACATAACAACACTACTCACGCTGTCTGTAGGTCTGGAACCTTACCCAAATGTGTATTTGGCCTGTATCTGCAGGTTCTGCTGTAAGAGATATTGCTACCTGCTGTCTGTAACACTGCTGTCCACACACAGGAAGGATGTCCATCATACAGGCACTGCACAGGGACCACGCCCACATGATGTAGGGGTTTAGAGTAGGTGGTTGCCATGACAGTGGTGATTGGAAGTACTACACGTGTAATCATATATATATATATATATATATATATGGCTATCTGGATAATAATATGTACATATATTTCCACCATATGTCCTGGACATGGAGTGTAGCCCTATGCCAGCCTCTGTAGTCCCACAGTAGTAGTACAAGGGGTTGTCGGGTATGTATAGCAGGTATATTAGTAGACTATTGCTACTGTCATTGGGATTGTCTTCACATACATGGTGTGTGTTGGAGGTCACATCTGCTTATAACACGTGTACCATTGGCTACTGACAGACATCCTAAGGACATAATAGTACAGTACCGCTGCTAGCAAGTGATGCCCCTGTGGACAGCAGCAGAGATATTGGCCAATATATGTGGACATTCTGACACACACTGTACAGTCCACAGGTATACACATAATCCCTTAGTGATAAACATGTGTACCATGCCTGACAATATAGATGTGGACAGTCATGTAGATGGGTATAACACATAACGACTGGAATATATTTGCCATCATAGGTTATGCATTCACACACCCCTGTCTGGCCTGACACATAATAACCACTGGTACAGGGGTGCCATGGCCACATATTACCTACTAGATATTGACATACATCTGTACAGCATCCCACTGCTCTGTCTGACATACATGACTGTTAAGGGAGGCCCTGCAGCAGTACACCTGGCAAGTATCTGCACATGACATCTCACTGGGTAAGTAAGCTGTTAGGCATGTAACAATGCACTGTGCAGGCTACAGGTAGACTGGCTCAACACTGGCCTACATCTCCTATGGGGAAATGCACATGTACCTGCATATATAGCAGGCTCTACAGGCATGTCACAGCACAGGGTAAGATACACCTGTGTGAAAATGCATAACCACAACCAATGTGAACACAGCCACAGCCACATCTGTTAAGCTAGCATAATATTACAGTATATGGACTCTGTTCAACACCATCCTCATATGTGCCACTCACCGACTGACCCTACATATACTGGGCTGCTACACAGTTTGGTCTGATGGCTGTCTGTGCTATGGGACATGTGTGTATGGCCCTTCAAACATGTATGCCAATATGGTACCATACAATGGAGCAGCATGCAACATCAGATAGGACGGGACCTAGAACAATTACATCTACCACAGACTTTACACAGGCTAAACTACATATTAACAATCCACACACTGCCAACATTCACCATAGGTACACGGTCCTCAGTACTGTACGAACATCCAAAGAATGTCCAGGTTATGTCATCAAATATAACCCCTACTGTACATAACATGTGTAGCAGTATGATATCTCACTGGCTTGTTATCCGATACGATGACAGTAATTATGGTGTACAGAACATATGCACCACTTCATGCACGACATATGTACAAAGGTTGACAGAGATGTGGCTGGAAGCACATACACAGGGCCAATACTGACATGTTGCTGTGATAACCTCATACATTTACTGTTGTAACAGGGTTTGTTGCAACATATTTCCTATGAGGGATAAGAGGCCAGTAACTGTCACGGCTTTCACCATTTACAGACTGCAGTCCTCACACTACCTTCTGCAGTCCACAGATAGATGCTCCATTGGTAACACATGACACCAAAGGCACAACACACTGCCCTGTCTGCAGATGACCCTGCAGATGGGGATTCAACATAAACATGGAACTGACATAGCAGGTATTGAGACATGTAGGACAGTCATATCCACACACAAACACTGTTAAACCAACAGTACTCCAAATGCAGTATAGCACCACTTACAGTCTGTAGTCAGGTCAGGCACATCCCCCTCTGTGTGCTGCCCTGTTTCCACAATGTATGTTGTTAGATGTAAATCCCCAATCAATCTGAGATGTTTGCCAAACAACAGATCTAGTTCCTGCTCACAGTGAATGAAAAGGGCCAATCCATGCAATTGGCTATGGGAATGTTACCACAGCTGTTCTACATGCAATCAGATCAGTGTGGGCTGCAATTCGTGCAGAGGCCATCAGCTGATCATGAGTATCACTTAAAATACACATGCTGCTGCTGCAGGTGGGAGAGGCAGACAGAGGCAAAAACAAGGGATGGAGTGGTGGGAGAGTAAAACCTAAGCATGTTTGTGTCACACACCTACCAGCAAAGGGTATCAAATCCCTGATGACTATGTAGCGCTATCACAGTTCTATGCGGTTATTGGATGTTCCACATGGGTTACCTTTTGTGGAGCCCTCAGAACATATATGTGATGGTGACTGACATCTGCAACAGGGATATGGTAGCTATACGGTAGGTGACGTACACATGCCTGTCGGCATGTACAGGTGCCAGCATCAACACAGTCACACTTTCACAGGAACACACACACATTGACACATTTGTCAGGGCCAGGATTACAACACATCACTGTGCAGGTATCACATGCACCACACATGTCATATAGGGGTTGTATGGACAAAGGGTATGGGGAGGTGTCTGACATCAGACAGAATGCTTCAGTATGCCCATGGGGGTTGTAGGGAGTGTGGATGTGAACATATGCACCATACAACACACACACAAACACACAAGGTGCCAGTACTGACATGCATAGTTGCATGTCTGCATGGGTGTGTGGTGGTTGACTGTGCCAGATGGCTGTACAAGACTAGGTGATGGGTATACCTTGACATTAGGCCACATGATGATTGTCTGCATTGTGGCTGAGGCCTGTCATGTCTGTATTTGCCTACACAGATGGGTACTGTATCCCCCATCCAGTCACCTGGGTGACTATTGTGTGGGCCAATACTGTGCATTGTTTGCCATATATGTGTTCCTTAGTGCATGACATGGACTGTGTCTAGGATGTGCACACCTCCCACATGCATGTACAGTGACATGTGGAACTGTACCTGGGGCGTCTGGCCCATGTTGTGAACACAGATTATCATCAGATGTGCCAGTCATGCCCACCTGTGGCAGGAACTGGTAATGGCCAGCAGGTTTACCCTGCACCTACATTGATAGCATGCTAAGAGCATTCCCTGGTGTTGGTGGCATCTGTCAATACAGGGTATGTTGTCAGGCATGTGATGTCCTTTGTGGGTCACATGTGATGGCACCACAGGTGTTTTAGGTGTCCATTGGGGAACATAGGGAAGGTGCACTGTCTGCATATACGTGCATATTGGACAGATGGACAGGGTGCCATGCCCTCTGTAGCCCACAGCTATCACCCCATAGTTACTATCAATGGCCAATATGCAGTGTACTACCCACATATTGGCTGTTGCCTAGGCATGTGTGTGTATGTATGAGATATGGGTTAAGAGTGTGCTCTGGGTAATACTGTGGTTGCTAACTGTGATTGCCTGGCATTGATGTCACAAGTGTGGATATGGCTTTGCACCCCAGCCTCTCAGCTATTTCACATCTGTTATCCCTGTATGGTGGACATTGTGATATATAGTAGGGCCACCATCTAAGAAATATGCAAACCCATTCCACATTGGTCACAGGTGTCACACACTCACATCCACACAGGATACGTGTTACAAACACAAACATGCACTTGTCATGTCTGGGAGTAGAACCCCATTTATTACACTACAGTACTACCCAGTTATAGCATGTACCATGGAAATTACTGGAGCACTCCTTCCCCAAAGGTGTATATCACATTGGATGACATCAGCAGGATTGTCAATGTAGGACATTTGAAATGTACTGTGTATGACTAGCCTAAAATGCATTGTTCACTACACAGACAGTGACACACACAAAACATTCACAACTGACATGTGTGGGCATAGAACCCCTATCAGGGGTTCTACAGCATGGAGCTGTTATAGGATGTACCATGGGGATTATTAGGGAAAACCTTCCCCAAAGGTGCATTTCATATTGGATGACATCAGCAGGATTGCCAAAGTAGGCCATTTGAAATGTACTGTGTGAGACTAGACTATAATGCCTTGCTCCATACACAGACATTGTAACACACAGAAAATATCCAGAACTGCCATGGGTGGGGATAGAACCTTACCACAGTTCTACATCACAATACAGCAGTATGCAGTTACAGGACATGCTATGGAGACCACTGAGCTACAGTCTTCTGAGAGGTGTATTTCTAGGTGGTTGACATCAGCAGCCCTGCCAAAGTTGAATATATGAATTGTAAGGAGTGTGAGTACCCTAAAAAGCATTGCTCTCTACAGTCAGAGACAGACTATGGGTGTCTACTGTCTCCTGCCATAACATTAAGCCACCTAATTCCCTTGCATGCTCACATCCATACCATAGCTACAGGTAACAACACATTCTACTCCATTTGGCAATTGGTAGGTTGGTTGACTTACCTTGAGGGTGTGCCTGACTTGTGGATGGTGCTGGAGGGCTGCCTATGTTGGATGCACATAGTACACTCCCTATACATGGTTGAGCACAGGTAGTGTCATGTTTGGCATCCCTTTTACTGTATGTGCGAGTCAGAGACAGGTGTCATTTCCTGGGTCCCTACTGTGTCAGAGCATGTGCTATGCATTGCCTCTTTGCCAAGGCCAGGATATACTGAGCATGCCATCTTCTGCCTACTGGGACAGGCTCAGGTTGTTCCTCCTCCGGGTCACTCTGTGCCTGTGCAGGCCTTGGCATTGGTGGGGGGCTGTGTGGCCTTGCCCCATGCTATTCCTCCTGCAGCTGTTTCCACAGGATCATATTGTGTAGCATAGCACATACCATAACAATTTGGGTACATGTAGCTGGTGAATACTGCAAGGTTCCACCGGATGTGTCCAGACACCAGAACCATGACCTGAGCATACCAAACACATGCTCTATTATATGTTTGGCCTGTGTGTGTGCCTCATTATGGCATTGTTGTTTAGATGACCGTAGGGGATGTCCCCACAGGAAAATCTCTGGTACAGTTGTGTCAGATGCCATATATGGGAATCGCCACAGCTTCCAGGGCAGCTAGCACATGCATTCATTATAATGCCCTGGGCATCACATACAACCTTGCAGTTGATGGAGGGGATGCCCCTGCAGTTGATGTAGACCCTACCCTGATCACCGGGTGGTGCTTCGATGCATATGTGCGTGCAGTCTATAGCACCCACTACCCCAGGGTTTTCTGCTATTTGGTGGAAGAGATGTATATTGCTGGTCAACACCTCATAGGTGTTGAGGAAATATACGCACTCACTGGCATGTGCTGACATGGCATCCAGGAAATGGTGGAAAACTCTGAATGCTGATGCCTGTGAGATCCCTATGATATCCCCAGTTGTGCTTTGGGAGGTACCTGTGGCTAGTATACCTAGGCCTACACATACCTTGGTAACCACTGAGATGGGTACCCTCTGTCAGTTTGGTGTGTCAGGTGTGGCCGGCACAGCTCAACAATTTGCTGTAACAAGTCTCTGTCCACCCTATAGCACTCCACTATTTCCAGCTCATTTAGCTCCTGGTGGGTTACCCTGGGTCTGTACACTCTTCTCCATCTCCTCACTGTGTGTTGTTTGGCAGCATTTACATCTTCACCACCCTCAGCTTCTTGCACATGTTGCTCTATGTTGCCTGCTGCAGCCCTCCTCATTTTGTAGTTTTCTTTGTCAAAATGTCCCCGCTTGTACACACCGGTGGTGTGGAGTGTGGGAAAAACCAGAGGGGTGGGTTTTTGCTTAGTTTATAGTAGTGTTCTGGGCTGGGCTAGTCTGCTGCCTGTGTAATTGGCTGATTCTGATACATTTCACCTGCCAGCTAAGCTAGTTCTCCTTGATTACCTTCCTATTGTTGTTTTCCCTTCCCATTGCCTTCCTGTTTAAGCCCGTGTGCACGCCGCACAAACACAGTGCTCAAATGTGCACAGAGCTGCTATTTCCTGGTTTAACTTTTTTTTTCTTCCTGTAAAACCCGGTGCATAGCACGCACACCCACTTATGCTTTGTAAAGACTGCTATGCAGGTTTAGAAACACCCTCTAGCTTAGCTGTGCTAAGCTAGGAGCAAACCAAAGTCACAGGCCTCCAATCTGCTTACAGGTGGCCTGACACCCCCCCCCCCATGATGTCACCTACCTCCTAGTCTTGCACCCAGCTATTCATACTCTTACACTGCTGGGACCTGCCTCACATGCTGGGGAAAACTGGAATTCACTATCCTTCCCCTCATTTGCATAGGATTGTCTGCTAATGCATAGTTACATATCTCACACTGAGCCTCCCCCCTTAGCAACCACTACTCACTGGCCAGGTTGTCTTCTGCCTGCCATTGACTTGCATGGCAGAATACTGATTTTAGTTAGAATGCTTATTTTAGGTTTATTTTCTTATTTTCTCCCCAATCCCATTTGCGAGTCACTGCCCTATGCTTAAACAGCCAAGATCGGCGAAAATATAATAAAAGTTGTTTTTTTTTATTTTTTTTTGTATAGTTTGCAATGCCAATGACTTTATACTTGGCCATTGGCATGCTTCCTCAATGATATGCAGCCTTTATTTGGAGCTCCATTTTGGATTTTGCAGAAATGTACTCTGTTACTAACCGAAAAGTACACATTCCAAGTAACATAAATGTTGAAAATGTTTTTTGTTTTGGTTTTTTGTAGGAAAGAAGGACATTTAGTTAATAACCGTGATAAAGGAAATGTTATATATGTTGTAAAATAGGACATGAAGCTAATAAATGTGAACTTGAATGTTATAGATGTAAAAACAACTGGACATGTATGGATGGAATGCAAATAAATGAATCAAGTATTGTAAATCAGGGTAATGATAAAGAACAACTCAGAAACAAAGACAAGGTAGACAGATAAAATTTTAGGAGAAAAAAGGGCAATATTAAAAAAAAGGTTAAGGAGAGGAATTAGAAATGAACTGGAAGTTTGTGACAAAGAAGTTATAAGTTGAAAAGTGGTACAAAAAATTATATTGATAAAACAGTAAAATATAGAAAAAGGAAATTTAAAGGTATTAATATGAAAGAAAAGAAGAAAGGAAACAAATGATAAACATAAACTTAAAGAAAGTAGTATAGAAAGAAAATGATATCCTTTAAATTAAGGAACAGAGGAAGGAATAATTGAAGGATTATATCAGTTAATGTAAACAGTGTGAAAAACATAAGAAGAATAAGGATTTTAGAATGGTGCAATAAATGTGATGTTGATATTTTTATTTTGGAAGATATAAAATTTCTTGCATATGAAGAAGGATTGCAAATACAAAAATATGGGATGTGTGAGATAATATTGAAAATGGGGAAAGAACAGTGTTCTGGAATAGCAGTATTGTGTAGGAGAGTAGTGAAGCTTCTAGACGTTACATTAGTTAAAATGGGAAGATTAATAATTAATAATTGCAGATTTAAGATGGCAAGAAAATGTTTATAGAGTTAAAGCTATATGTGCTTGTATGACTTGTAAAGAAGAGGAACATTTATTTCAGAAGATATTTGGTTGTGTAGTTCTAAATATGCATTTTATAATTACGGGTGATTTATTTATTTATTTATTTTATTTGCAGTTGGTTTACCAGGATAGTCCATTGGGTCAAAAGAACCCGTTTTCAATGGAGTCCTGGGGAGAAAAGCTCCAAAAAAGCAATAACAAACTAGGTACAAACAGTATCATGATAAATACAATAGTACAAGATACAGACATATGAGTTGAATCTTCAGGAAACAAACAAACAATACTCAAAATATTTAAAAAAAATAAATTCAAATTTTAGGAATTCAAACAATACTATTTAGAGAAGAGTGATGTTGCTTTACACATACAGAGTGGTTATTTTGTAAGGAACAAAAGCTTATAAGGTACAATCAGGTAACATGAGTGTGAAGGGAGATGTATTTTAATTGCAATTTAAGGGAGAATAAAAAGAAATGAGGAAAAGATGTATAAATGGTGGAGGTTATGAAATGTGGAAAACTGGTTATATAGAATGAAAAAAAATGACATATAGAAGGGGTGCTTTAAATCTGAAATTTATTATTTTGTAGTATCAGAAGGAATTTGTATAATAGAAGAAGAAACTATTCTAACATGTTTTTTAGATAATTTGGCAATATGTTTCGAAATATATCATAATAGAGAAACATAAAAATTAGGAAATGGTATAAAAAGAATGAATGGAAAGGATTGGAATGAAAAGGGAAAGAAAGTAATTATTCAGTTATGCAAGGATCATATTACTATGAAAGCATTCCGTGGTAGTTGGTCTGAATGGTCGATTACTTAAAAATAAAATATAAAGGGTGTTATTTACATTGTTAGAGTAAAGTAAGAAAGAAAAAAGCAGGAAGTACTTAAAATGTACTGAGATGTGTAGGAGAATTTGGAGAATAATAACAGACAATATTACAAAAAAGAAAAAGAAGTTTTCAAGAGAAACCATCATAAAATTAAAAAATCATTATATAAGCAAAGATATTTTTTACAAGGTAGAAAGGAGAGGTATCACCATATTTCAGCAAGACGGTGAAAGAAGATAGTTTAATGAGAAAAATGAAAGATAAAGAAGGTAATTTAAAGAAAAGTCACTAACAGATTGGAAATAGTTGTAGGTTAGTTGGAAGAAATGTTTAGCAAAAAAAGAGACAAAGTGCAAGGTCATGGGAAGTACAAGCAATCTTCAAACAAATTAACAAAAAAATTAAAAATAGATTATATTACATGAACTAGAAAATGTATTTAATCAGTTAAAATATAGAATCAGCAGCTGGTCTAGATGGAATTGGATTTAAAATGAATAAAAGTCTAGAAAAAATGGAAGAGAAAATATTTATTATGTGTATTTAATGAATGTTTGAAGAAAGTTTAAATAAGAAATTATGTAGTGGAATATTAAATTTGTATGGAAAAAGTGAGAAAAAGAAAATATAAATAACTGGAGACCAGTAGTGATTAACAACACAGATTACAATATATTTATGAAAGTAGTATAGAAAAGAATTGAGAATAGAAGAACAAAGTGTTTATGGCATGGATGGAAAAGGATGTCAAAAGCTATTATTGACAGTGACAGAAATAGGAGATGATATTGTAAAAAGGAGAGAATATATAAAACATATGGTGGGTAACAGTAAAGTGTTTGACTTAATACAACATAATATGTTGTGAGAAATAATGAGAATGCATAATATTAGAAACATTAATATGCAAGCATGTATAATAGTGTATAATAATAAAGTAAGAGTCTTAATGAATGGTTGCTTAAGTAAAGAAATGGTCATGAATAATGGTATAAGGCAAGGATATCCTATGAGCAGTATTTTATTAACAGTCACTGAAAAAAATCATAAAATGAATAATGCAAAGTATGTAATTCATGCAGATGATGAAATTCCAGTTATGATGTCATACACAGATGATATAACTACTTAAAATAGGGAATGGATGAGACTAGTTATATTTTATTTATTCGATTGTTTAAATGAAATAGGCATGATTTTAAATAAAGAGAAAAGCAAAGGAATGGAACACATAATAAAAATAGAAGGTGTAAAATTCTCTATGAAAGAAAAATATGTTTTAGAAATGTTACCATTATTTTTGGCTTTGTCCACATTTCTTGTATTAGTGGGATGTGGACATTTATTTTTGTTGTGCCTAGCATTGCCCTTTCAGCGTTGAGTCACCCACTTTCTGCTGACATGAAAGTGCTGAAGAGCTTGGCACCCAAACATGTCTTTTATTCAGCTCATCTTGAGCTGCTTGACAGTTTGGGGGCGTGGAAGGTGCCCTGATGTTTTGGAAGCTGGCCAGCTGCTATATCCTTGGCAGGATATAACTGATATAGCTAAGGCTACTGTAGCAGTGATCATCTGAATGTCTACTGTTATGGTAAGTTTACTCACATAAATCTCTTTTCTCCACATTTCCACTCCCCCCTTTACATTAATTTATAATTTTAGTTAATTTTCAAGTCAGGGTGTTAGCTTGCTGAAGCCAGTACAGGTTATTCTGTGACAGAGGATATATTTATGTTCATTCTGAGGAGTGGACAGTGTCAGCCAGAGTTCCAGCTGCTTTTGTATAGTTTTTTTTCAGTTTATCTCCTCAGTTTAAATGTGCTGGGTGGTACTCTTCAAAAACTTGCAATACAGTGCAATGCTATATTAGACAAATGTTGACACTTTCACATTCAAATTCTCTTTTAGGAACCATAGCTGCATTATATTAACAGCAGTAGAAATCACAGAGTAAAGCAAAGGCACAATGTTACACTTCTAAGCTGACCTCATAATCATTCAAAACCAAAACATTTACTGCTTACTGTTTTTGGTGCTTGAACCAAATTGTATCTATGTTTATTATTTCACCTTCAATCCACACCTTAGACCTGGTGCAAAAGACTATTACCAGCACCATTCTCACTTAGCATTAGCTAAACTGACCCCATAGCCAGTCTAGAGTAGAATATTTACTACATACTGTTATTTTAGTACTTAAACCTTATTTAAACTATGCTTATTATTTTTCTTTGAACTAATGCTTCAATCCAATAGCCAAAATACTATTATCTTCTTTTAATCTTCCGTGCAACCCTTGCATCCTTGGTTCAACCCCTGCACCCTTGGCCCACAATGGAAGGCCACCCAGGTAGTCTTTCTGCTGTTGCCAGCCTCATAGCATTTGGTATCCTCTGGTAGAGTAAAAGTTGTCTGGCACTTACAGATTATGACCTTTTACTTAACTCACCACTTTCTGCTTGTGACAGATGTAAATACCTCACTGTATCTCATGTGCAAAGATGGGAAACAGGCATTGTGGCTGGCTGGCTGGCTGGCTGGCTGCCTGGATGGATGGATGGATGGATGGATGGATGGATGGATCTGAGGTCACATTCACTCTTATAGCCAAAAATATCCTATGAGTATCACTTACTTACATCACACTTTGCACATACTAATGCTAAATTATCATATGCTGACATAGTTAAAAATCCATGCTCAAACCTCAATGATCTAGTAGGAGCAGGGATCAGCTTAAAACAAGCAACTGATGTTCATAATGGTCATTTGCATATATCCCATGTGCCTTTGATACAAGAGGTTTGGGAGGTCACTCGATGGAAGTTCTAGCTTTGCTGGAGTTTTCATTTTGTTTTTACTGATTGTGTTTTCAGTGACCTTCTCACTTATTGTTTTAGTTTGTTGTTTGGGATATTTTTGCAGTAACCCCAATGATAATGGACATCAGCTCAGATATAACAGCCCTGTGTTTCTTATGCTTAGTCAAACACTCTTCTTGTGCTGTGCTGATGAGGTCAAAACAAGGCTGAAATATGCATATCTGCAGCTAGTGGGGGTTGGCTTTATTGGCCTGAAAATGTCCATTAAAACAATAAAACAAGTCGTGGGCATTTAGAATTGCCAATTTGCTGAAACACCTGATGTTCATAAGGGTCATTTGCATAGATCCCATGTCCCTCTGATACAAGAGGTTTGGGAAGTCACTCAGTGGAAGTTCTAACTTTGCTGGAATTTTCATTTTGTTTTTACTGACTGATATTTCAGTGACCTTCTCACTTATTGTTTTAGTTTGTTGTTTGGGATATTTTTACTGTGACTCTAATGAGAATGGACATCAGCTGGGTATAACAGCCCTGTGTTTCTTATGCTTAGTCAAACACTCTGCTTGTGCTGATGTGGTCATAACAAGGCCAAAATATATATATC